>NW_026782534.1:0-45000 GCF_031769215.1 Ylistrum balloti | reverse complement strand
ACATGAAAGCGATAAACATACGTTTACTGGAATGTCTGTGAGCCAAACGTTTGCAACGATGCTTTTTTTTTTATCATATGAAATAAGCACTGTGAATAGTTACGTCCTTGAGTTAGCATTTTTGGATCGATATTTGTCAATTTGATGCCAGACTTGGTAATGCTTACATGGAACTAGTGATGGTAGTTCTTTCTGTGAACTTGATTAATTACTTATATTTGTGCAACTTTTAACTGTTTCGTATCTAGTATGGTTTTGTTTTGTGTCATATCTTTACGTGTTTTAGTGCATGTATCTTCCGCTTTAAACCGGAAACTACGTAGATCAACAGGAAATCAAATGTGCTTTGTACCCGATTGGTTAAAACTTATTTTTACGAACAATTTTTTGGCATTACAGGTTTTCAAATTGTTATTGCGTGTATTTGTTAAGTTTCTTTGAATTATTTAAACCTTTTAGTATGCTTTTATTTCTACAAGGACGCTGTGAGGGATAATTCGCAAGCTACGATACTTTTTTAACCAATCGATAGGTCGGAAGTCAATGCTGCAGAAAATTCAAGAAAACCAGCTTTCCAATGTGGTTAGAGATTAGGTTTGTTCAACCACTGTGAATTTTCATACACAACACCATAAAGAGATCGCTGGGAAAGCAAAAGTGCGGGGAGAACGTTTAATTCTGGGATGACTTCTCTGTAATTCGGCGCGAAAATCCCCACAACTGTGCTATATCCAACAACCTTTCTTTTCAGTTTGTTTCAGTAGAATTGAAATTCACTGAAAGGTGAATCAGGAAAGATATCACCTTCAGATACATAGGTTATATGTTGGAAATGTAATACCGCATGTCCTTTGATATTGATGACTCCTTCTTTGCTTACTACGGGAAATGTTCATTCATCACTAAATCAATAAATATGGCAAAAATAATGATCACTTCAAGAGGGAACTTTCTATTTCTTAACAGCAACACACCTGTTTTCGCTGCCTAATTGATATATCAATTGTATTTAATTCAATATCAAGGATTTCGTCACTAACAACTGACGATTTTAGTATATATCAACTTCAGACGGAACCTCTTAGGGAAAAAGGTAAAGAGAGATCCAAGATGTTTGAGATAATGGGCAGTTGTTATAATTCCTGTCGATTTGTTTTTCTAACTGACTTGACACAATACTCCATTAACCTAAATGTTAAATAATAAACCGTACACTACATTTTATAAGTAGTGTCTATACACTTGATAAAACATAAGATGATTTACAAACCTATTCTCAGGGGATTTATATATATATACATACATGTAGAATTCTAGATGTGTTTTCCTAGTATTTACTTTCTCATTAAAACATTAACGATAATACCCTCTGTCCTTGATCGTACAAAATTGAGACAAAAGCTATTTACAGAAATTCTAGTCGGTTAAAATCTTTTCACTGATTCTCGTCTCTGCGAACTTGCTTACGATATGGGCTTCTTCCGGAGATACTTTCGATATAACTACTGAATTAATTGGACCCCGTTCAACTTGCCGAACATTCTGAATTCCGAGGTAATTCAATATTTTCCTCGTCTTTTATGCAGGTGTTTTGGGATTTCAAAACAATATTGATAGCTAAACTCCGTTTTGGCTGTAAAAAAAAAAACACCCACTTTGCAGTACAAAGATACCGAAACAGGATCAATACCAACCACGTGCGCATGTTTAATATTCTGCCATGAAGTGGCCTTGGTTATTTTTGGAATCTCTGAACTTCTTGCATGGTCGATGGTCATGTTGCATCGCTGTCGGCGTAATGTCCGTCTATGGGTAGCCAGAGTAGCTCGTCTATATAGCTAAATGTTTTATGAGGGTCGGGATGACTACATGAAACTGGTAACTTGTTTGCGTGTATCCCGGGCCTCTTAGCTTTTGATTGACGACAAAGGTGACTGGTATACACCTCCGTGATTTTATATCGGTGCCCATTTATTATTTATTTATTTATCATTTATCTAACGAGTTTTACGTCCACTTTTACGGTCCATCGTTTCCTATCGATACCTAATGTATTTATGGTCCTATTGTGTAGTGCTTTACATCAAGGTATCAACGGTTCCGCTGACGTCGCACAGAGTTGACTCAAATCTGTATTGTTTCTGTGTAGCCCAGAAGTACAACGTCACTTCAACCACAGAAAGTGTTTACATTAAGCCTATTTAGGTTTTATAAGCAAATTTTATGTGTAAATACTTTTTACGAAAATCATTCGATAATACGCGAGATTTCAGCGAGATGTGGGAATTTTTTTTTCTCCTAACATATCAATTGAAAAAAGAAACCTTTCGTTAAAATCCTTGTGACTCGTAAGTCCGGCGTTGACAATATTTTTGAAGTCCGTACCGGCTGACGACAGACACGCGCTACTCGGAAGTACAGATAAAATTTATTTTATTCTTTCCTTACAATACACGTCCTCCAATTATGTTACCATATTTTTGTGGCGAATAAAAACTATTACAACACGTTACCGGTTAAGTGTAATCATTGTTCGTCGTGACTCTGCTCAATATCTGAAAGGGTGTGGCTCATAACTATAAAATAATCCCTGACGAGAAGTCACCTGTTTCTATGTCGCTGATAGACTGAAACACGTGTAATCATACCACAAAGTTCTATATCATTGAAGGTTGCTCAGCACAGTAGGCTCAGATTTACAATTAGTCTGGTTATACCAAGTGTATCTTAATCCTGTGATGTTATTATACATTATATCTATAAATAAAGACACGATATTTGCATAAGTTTAACAACAAAATGTTTTTTGAAATACAACTGTTAGTTTATGTACTTATTATTTTTTTTACGTATTTTCTATGTATTAGAGAAAATCAAAAGAAGTCTTAAGGAGCTATGTAAAACTGGGCCAATTTTTGGTCGATGCTGGCGTGCTAAAACCTACTTATTGATTTCTGCTTTCAATCAGTTCTATCTCAGCTTCGTTTTCGAACCAATCTTCTGCAATGTGCCATAACCAAATAAATGAGGTCACCACTGGTAAAAAACGACGTCAGCAATGTCATTTTATTGAGGAATGATGTTGCTTCAACATGACGGTACCTCGGATTCGTGTTTTTTTCACCCGGGCTCAGATCGTGGATATGATTTTCCTATTTTTCTAAAGATATGGGAACAAAGAACTTTGCTCTTCTGGTTACATCGTTCGTGCCTTTCTTATACCTGATTTTTCAAAGAAGCAGAGTCCAACAGACCACAAACATAGAGCAGAGTTTCTCCAAATAAATGACCTTGACCGCAATATATGGTCACAGGAGACAGCTATAAACACCTTTTCTGGAAGCACAGACTATCTCTGAATGCTGACTTGACATTAAATTCTAAAATCATGGTCACCTCTGATATATGTTGTTTACCAACCACCGTCGCCTTCGTAATAATGATCTTAATACCGACCATAAAGAAGGAATTCGATCTTTATCAATTAATCAAAATCTGGAATCAATTTTCTGTATCCGGATTCCTGATCGTGTACTTAGATATTTCTCCCGAGAGTGAATTAAATGTGCTTGTAGTACATTTAACACATTACAACAGGAGGTCCCGTCGAGAGAGCCAGTCTCTAACACCATTGCACACTATTTCATTTACTCATTTCTCCGGATATAATTTACTCCTAACACTTTAATGATGATTTGCTGCCATAATAAATCATTCATAAGCGATACCGTATCAGTTATATGAGTACGAGGAGCCAAGAGAGAGTTGTTGCCTTAGTCGTATATTTCTCTATAGTACAGGTGGTTTAACGTTCCCCGTGTCTGCCTTCCTTCGCTTGGTTCGTTCGCTATTTATCTAGCACAATGCTGTTATTTGGTATGTATTCCAATGCTCAGCTCTAGTAAAAGAGACAAATCAATGAAAAAATGTATTATCCATATTCGTAACACGGTCAGTCTTAGCTTTTCCAAAAGACCTGTACTTGTGGGAGTGTCGCGTGGCTGCACGTGAGGAGCAAAGTTGATAGGGGATGGATGAGGAAATTTATAGAATATTGTTGATATACTCAGTATCATCTCCACAGTTGATATAAGTGTGATATAAATGCAAAAAAAAATCTTAATATATATAGCAGATGCTTGCTCATGCTATGAAATTGAATATTTTAGCAGTCGTTCAGCTCCTCCCTGTAAATGTCACGTGCTAAAACGGAAATGGTCAGATAACATCCTATTTTTAATGTATTTTTATGACTGACTTGACCTATGCTCCCCCTCCCGACAAATCTAATATATATCAGGTGGGAAGATTCTTTACTGTTCAACTGGTAGGCCTTCTCGGAAGCAAATTATCCATAAATAATAGACTGAACTGCCTGTCGCAATTTTCTTTTTCTAACCTCCTCTAGACTTCGCTTCAAAAAATCGACTTGGCTGGTTACCTGCCTTAGTTACAACATTTCTCCACTAGAATGCGCTTGTTGAAAGTAAGACAGATCACGCCCGCCATCTTGGGTCAAAATGTCCAAAACGACGGTGACTGGTTAATTGAGTCGACGAATCATTGGCCGGGGTTGTATCTCAGAATTCCTCTTGTTGTTAATGGCATCATGTGTCAAGTGAAGTGTTGTCGATAATTAGTGAGTTATCGCCACGATATATGTATTGAAAGTCATTTGGAAACAATTGATGTAAATACCATTTCAAATTACTTGCTTCAGTCGGAATTTACCTTTTGTGTTCAAGGTCATGAGGTCATTAATGCTTTATATGCAAATAAGAAATTTACGACATGTCATGGTTATGTTATTGACCAATTAATTTTCTATGGGAAATGGGACAAAGGATATCTCCCGTCAAAGCCTCGGGTTAGACTGTCCGAATATCTATCCTGCCTTGATTTCGGATGGTATTAATCTTACTCTCGTCGAAAATGTGGATAGTTTTGCTGTCCGACGAGTAGAAAGTTATTTTACTAATTTCCAAACATCTTGGAAAAGTTGTAAAAGTTGAAAAGGGTAATAAGAAGTAACAGATGTCCCTTACCAATAAGTCCTCGTCCTGAAATGTAACTGTCACGTAGTTACATTTACTCAATACATATGATAAACAAAAACAACAAACAACATCAAAAGTTTAGTTAGAAGAAATGTTTACATGGCTATTACATAAACTTATTAGCCTTACAGTCACGACTGATAAGTAAGCAGGCCAGGATGTAGTAAGATTTAGTAAGATTTAGTAAGATTTAGTGTGCTATAAATACTTAATCTCATCTAAAGTCACGCTCTCCCGTTTTTGTTGGAAGTGGTCGAATGCACTGATTAATCCTATCAAACGTGACTAAGATTGATCAAACGGAATCGTGACATATTTACAAAATCATGAACGTTTAACTTCTGTTATAATATGGTGACAACGTTAAAGCGGACACATGACAAATTCACACCAGGATTTAACCTGGTTACACGGCAGTCAACACGGACAGGATAGATTTACACAAGGATTCAACCTGGTCACACGCCAGTTAACACGGACACGACAGATTTACATCAGTATTAAACCTGGTTACATGCCAGTCAACACGGACAATACAGAGTTACATCAGGATTAAGCCTGGTTACATGCCAGTCAACACGGACAGGATAGATTTACACCAGGATTTAACCTGGTTACATGCCAGTTACCACGGACACGACAGAGTTACATTAGGATTAAACCTGGTTACATGCCAGTCAACACGGACAGGACAGAGTTACACCAGGATTAAACCTGGTTACATGCCAGTCAACACAGACACGACAGAGTTACATCAGTATTAAACCTGGTTACATGCCAGTCAACACAGACACGACAGAGTTACACCAGGATTTAACCTGGTTACATGCCAGTCAACACGGACAGGATAGATTTACACCAGGATTTAACCTGGTTACATGCCAGTCAACACGGACACGACAGATTTACACCAGGATTTAACCTGGTTACATGCCAGTCAACACAGACACGACAGAGTTACATCAGTATTAAACCTGGTTACATGCCAGTCAACACAGACACGACAGAGTTACACCAGGATTTAACCTGGTTACATGCCAGTCAACACGGACAGGATAGATTTACACCAGGATTTAACCTGGTTACATGCCAGTCAACACGGACACGACAGATTTACACCAGGATTTAACCTGGTTACATGCCAGTCAACACAGACACGACAGAGTTACATCAGTATTAAACCTGGTTACATGCCAGTCAACACGGACAGGACAGATTTACACCAGGATTAAACCTGGTTACATGCCAGTCAACACGGACACGACAGATTTACACCAGGATTAAACCTGGTTACATGCCAGTCAACACAGACACGACAGAGTTATATCAGTATTAAACCTGGTTACTTGCCAGTCAACACGGACACGACAGAGTTACACCAGGATTTAACCTGGTTACATGCCAGTCAACACGGACAGGACAGAGTTACATCAGGATTAAACCTGGTTACATGCCAGTCAACACGGACAGGACAGATTTACACCAGGATTTAACCTGGTCACACGCCAGTCAACACGGACACGACAGAGTTACATCAAGATTCAACCTGGTTACATGCCAGTCAACACGGACACGACAGGGTTATATCAGGATTAAACCTGGTCACGCTCCAGTCAACACGGACAGGACAGAGTTGCATCATGATTTAACATGGTACCAAGCCATTCAAGATTGATTTACAGTGTATTGTAACAGAACCGACTGCTGTAATTGTACTTCATATTATCGTGGGCACTTTCTGTCTGGATATCCTATATCAGGCCACGAGATCAGACAGACAATCATACAGAGTTGTAGATCAGCTTTAAACCGGAACATGATTATCGTATCCGTGCCTACTAGCACGAATTACATGTATGTCTGGTAGATACAGCTTATCGGTTTTTCCGTACCCAAGAACTAATTTTCCCTCAGAATTCAATAGGGTCACTTCACATGCTTTTAGAGCTCCTTCCGTCAAGCAGATATATCTGAGGAGCTGATCCTAAACTTTCAGTTGACTTTGCTGCACAAAAGCTTTCTAGGATTTATTACCGTCCAGCGAGCGAATCTGTTGACGTAACAAAAGTGTTTGCACCACGCAGATGTGATCTTGGATATTGAAAGTAAATATCAGTGAATGTGTTCTGTCATTGGGGATAAATTCATTGCGGAATAATACACTCGTACTCCATAAATTGACGGTGACATTTGATAAAGCAAGACCGTTCTTAACTTTATCCAGGAAATTTAACAGTATTCACTGCAAGTCGAGTATGAAACATAACATTAAAAAAACCGTTCAAACGGCCCATCCCTTTTTCTATTACCATCTCAACTCACCTTCTTGTTCCTTTCGCTGCCGGAAGTAGCACATCAGATTTATTTCATCGATGTACGAACGCTGGATCGTGCGCCACTATAGATAACAACTTCCGGATTTCATGTGTAACGCAATCCCCATCAGATCGTACCACACACTTAATCATCAATTATTACTGCTGACCATCCACTATGTTTATTGTATGTGTTCAGAAGATGTGTTAACTGTGAGTAACCATTAACATTTCAACTTCCTGTAGACGAATGGCTTTTCAGGAGAAACTCTGAAAATGGATTGTAAAACAGTTGATTATCGCTGCACATAAAAGGAAGCTCTACAAATGTCGATGTCAGTCAGAGCTTTGGTTAGCCTGCAGAACCGAGAACTGATATAAGTGGAAGATTATTGGTTTCACGAACATGTACGAACGGTACCACGCGCAATAATATATCACATGTTATTCTGGTCATTATTTACCATCGTCATGGTTCATATTTCATAGTGATGTTTTAGGAGTAATTTTTCACGATTTATTGTGATATGTAGTTGCCATGGACTACAATTCATTGTGATGTATTGTAGTTATTTAAGATACAAATCAATATTTATATTTGCACGACAATGCCACTTTATAAACTAGCCAGAAAGGGGTGTGATTTAAGGTACCACGAATACATAGAGCGCGTGGTCATTTGAACGATCTGCAGATTCTAAGCGTTGACTTGTCTTGTTAAGACATTTCGTGATGTTATAAAAGACATAACATTTCAGGCATCACGGTCATAGGCGAACTCATTATGGTAGCGAGCGCGCATTTTGGTATCGTGTGTGGTAATTCAAAACCAACAAACTCCAATCATGATCCGCCTTAAACGGAAGTGTGACCGGAACTTCATTACCCACAATCCACACAATGAGAACTGCCAACCCTTTGATTGGATTAGAAATATTTTGATCGACAAAACATCTTTCCAAGCTTCCATTTTGAAACAAAGTATAATATAATTCAAACATATATGTTCATGGTTTGAAACGCATGCTGATAAAAAATCTTAACCGATTAAGATAAGAGCCCACCTATTCTCCGATGTACCTGATTTCCGATTTTATGGCGCAGGAGCTTTCGTTCATTTCCGTGAACGAGAAATGCATTGGTTATACCAGTCTCTGCAAAGCAGAGCCGTATTGTCCAGATTTGGCGTGAAATCTGTCCCATCGCAGAAGTGCGTTGCAGCTACATTATCTGGATGTAAATCCTTAATCATACGGCATTATTTGAATGTTGAGGACTTTTCCTTTGAAATGGTGTATTTAAGGTAACTTGTGTGAAGCAAACACCTACATGTATTTGTTAGAATAATGGGATAACTATTGCTTGTAGCAATGGGTTTTATTGGTGTTATAAGTATCAATTTCAAAAAAAAAAATCTTCTGACGAATTTATTCATTAATGTTGCAATAAACATAATTTTCCAAAGTACATATTAATAAGAATAGTTTCAGCAATTAAGACATTTATCAAAATTTAAACTGACCCGCCCTGTCCTACAAGTCAACATCGCTTAAAACCGTTCAGTTAAAGAGAGTTTCTCTATAGCTCGAGGTTTCGAATCCGAACGGAGGCATTGAAATAAATAATGACCTCGGTTACAAAAAACTTTAAGAAGTGTTTAATGCCCTGTTAATCAACAACAAAAGTCTCCATAGCTAGGGGCGGAGAAAACGGTAAATATGCATAAGCATACCACAGTTTAACTACAAACTAGGTTCTGTTAAAGTTGATACATTGTAGTAAGTGCTCTATGTAACCCATGTAACTCTGAAAAGGAAACTATTGTAAATGTGATTACTTCCAAAAATCGAATTCAAAGTCTAGATATGTTGTCGGATGCTTCATTCATGCCTTTTTCATTAAATAACAAACATTCCTTTTTTGCTTAGATCAATAATAACAACATTCCACTATACAAATTTTACTTTATCAAACGGGTTTAACGCCCTTTACTACGGCATTTCGGCAGACGAACGGAAATTCATGTTATTTTGCATGTAAAACAGTGTCAGTACACAAGTCACTAGATATTTATCCATTATTCTAGATTTTCCGTCCTTGATCTCTATAAAGTGCAAACAAATGGAAGATGCCAACAGCCAGATTTATGTACGAATGGAAAAAACTGGAAACATAATACAAATTACAGAATAATATACGATATAATTGATATAACTGTAATTATCATTAAGCAGTTTCCAGTCTCTGACATGGTTGTCCTTAAGCTGTGTAATATTTCTATAACCACAGCTTCTACTTATTATTATCCTCTTCTTAACGTGCCTTTCCCTCCTCAAAATTTCTTTCCAACCTTGTCCAGGTTTTTGTATACCCGGGTATCTTAGTAAACACTTGGATGTGTACCTTGGTAGACATTAGAACGGATACCTTGGTAGACACTTGGATGTAAACCTTGGTACACATTAGAACGGATACCTTGGTAGACACTTGGACGTGTACCTTGGTACACATTAGAACGGATACCTTGGTAGACACTTGAATGTGTACCTTGGTAGACATTAGAACGGATACCTTGGTAGACACTTGGATGTGAACCTTGGTACACATTAGAACGGATACCTTGGTAGACACTTGGATGTGAACCTTGGTAGACATTAGAACGGATACTTTGTTAGACACTTGAATGTGTACCTTGGTAGACAGTAGAACGGGTACCTTGGTAGACACTTGGATGTGTACCTTGGTAGACAGTAGAACGGGTACCTTGGTAGACACTTAAACGGTAGCACTGGGATTTGTACAGTGGTGGACACTGGGCTTTGTATATTAGTGGACACTGGGATTTGTACAGTGATGGACACTAGGCTTTGTACAGTGGTGGACACTGAAATTGAACATTCGTGGACACTGGACTTTGTACAGCAGCGGACACTGGGATTTGTACAGTAGCGGACACTGGGCTTTGTACAGTGGTGGACACTGGGATCTGTACAGTGGTGGACACTGGGATATGTACAGTATTGGACACTGGGCTTTGTACAGTGGTGGACACTGGAATTGAACATTCGTGGACACTGGACTTTGTACAGTAGCGGACACTGGGATTTGTACAGTAGCGGACACTGGGCTTTGTTTATTAGCGGACACTGGGCTTTGTACAGTGGTGAACACTGGGATATGTACAGTGGTGGACACTGGAATTGAACATTCGTGGACAATAAGGCATGTGCCCGGTTATTAATGGTTGGTATGAAAAAAGTTTGGTGGGCGACAATGAAAACTACCAGACACTCCAGAGCATTCTTACCTGCCTATTTGTGCCAAATCGTATTTTATCAATACCAGAGAGAATTTAAATGGAGATGCTCTCAGACGCCACCTTAATTAATTTTACGTTCCGAGATCAATACTCACTGAGGAAAATAGATTGCTCTGTTCTCTGAAATGCACATTTTAGATTCCAAGCTATTGGTTAAGATAACTAGGATAGCATGCAGGGCATGTACAACAGAGAGATGCACATGAAAACAAGGGGGGAGAGGGAGGAGAGGGAATGGTTGTAATCTGATTAATTACCTGACAAAGAGTCTGTACAATTACATAGTGACAAGGGGACATGTACAAGTAAACAGTGACAAGGGGACGTGTACAAGTAAACAGTGACAAGGGGACGTGTACAAGTAAACAGTGACAAGGGGACCTGTACAAGTAAATAGTGACAAGGGTACATGTATAAGCAAATAGTGACAAGGGGACCTGTACAAGTAAACAGTGACAAGGAGACGTGTACAAGTAAACAGTGACAAGGGGACCTGTACAAGTAAACAGTGATAAGGGGACCTGTACAAGTAAACAGTGACAATGGACCTGTACAATTACATAGTGAAGGAGACCTGCATAATAACATAGTGACAAGGACACCGGTACAATTTGTGACGAGGGACCTGTACACTTACATAGTGGCGAAGGGACGTGCACAATCACAAAGTGACAAGGGGACCTGAATAATTTCATAGTGGCAAAGGAACCTGCACAATTACATAGTGACCAGGGGGCCTGCATAATTAAATAATGACAAAGGGACGTGCAGAATTATAGTGACAAAGAGACCTGAACAATATCAGTGATAAGAGAACACAAATACATAGTTATAATGGGACCTGCACAATTAGAAAATGACAAGCGACCTGCACAATATAATAATGACAAGCGACCTGCACAATATAATAATGACAAGCGACCTGCACAATATAATAATGACAAGCGACCTGCACAATATGATAAGGGGACTTGCATATTTATATAATTCCTGAAAATCCTGACATTGATACCATGACTGTATTTACTGTATAATTCAGTAGTAATCCAAGTACCTGTGTGTTATTCGACGATATCAGCCTTTATATACATGGATCAACAGGTTAATGGCATGTAGGTATTGCAAGAGGACAAGTTAAGTTTTATTACGTTGTAGTATAGTACTGCATAGATGTCTAATTATGTGAGAATATTAATTATGTTCAGACTTATCAGTGGATGATGACATAGATTGAAGTTTCAAAGGAAAGGTCCCGGTACACCTGGTACACAGGCTTGCTAAGGAATTACAAACACTGGCCAGCTTAAGGTATCACAGGGAATGTCCCGGTACACCTGGTACACAGGCTTGCTAAGGAATTACAAACACTGGCCAGCTTAAGGTATCACAGGGAATGTCCCGGTACACCTGGTACACAGGCTTGCTAAGGAATTACAAACACTGGCCAGTCTAGGGTATCACAGGGAATGTCTCGGTACACCTGGTACAGAGGCTGGCTAGGAGATTACAAACACTGGCCAGCCTAAGGTATCACAGGGAATGCCCTGGTACAGAGGCTGGCTAGGGGATTACAAACACTGGCCAGCCTAAGGTATCACAGGGAATGTCTCGGTACACCTGGTACAGAGTCTGGCTAGGAGATTACAAACACTGGCCAGCCTAAGGTATCACAGGGAATGTCTCGGTACACCTGGTACAGAGGCTGGCTAGGAGATTACAAACACTGGCCAGCCTAAGGTATCACAGGGAATGTCTATCGGTAGACCTGGTACACAGGCTTGCTAGGAATTACAAACACTGGCCAGCCTAGGGTATCACAGGGAATGTCTCGGTACACCTGGTACAGAGGCTGGCTAGGAGATTACAAACACTGGCCAGTCTAAGGTATCACAGGGAATGTCTCGGTTCACCTGGTACAGAGGCTGGCTAGGAGATTACAAACACTGGCCAGTCTAGGGTATCACAGGGAATGTCTCGGATACACCTGGTACACAGGCTGGCTAAGAGATTACAAACACTGGCCAGCCTAGGGTATCACAGGGAATGTCCTGTTACACCTGGTACAGAGGCTGGCTAGGAGATTACAAACACTGGCCAGACAAGGGTATCACAGGGAATGTCCTGTTACACCTGGTACAGAGGCTGGCTAGGAGATTACAAACACTGGCCAGCCTAAGGTATCACAGGGAATGTCTCGGTACACCTGGTACAGAGGCTGGCTAGGAGATTACAAACACTGGCCAGCCTAAGGTATCACAGGGAATGCCCTGGTACAGAGGCTGGCTAGGGGATTACAAACACTGGCCAGCCTAAGGTATCACAGGGAATGTCTCGGTACACCTGGTACACAGGCTTGCTAAGGAATTACAAACACTGGCCAGCCTAAGGTATCACAGGGAATGTCTCGGTACACCTGGTACAGAGGCTGGCTAGGAGATTACAAACACTGGCCAGCCTAAGGTATCACAGGGAATATATCGGTAGACCTGTACACAGGCTTGCTGAGGAATTACAAACACTGGCCAGCCTAGGGTATCACAGGGAATGTCTCGGTACACCTGGTACAGAGGCTGGCTAGGAGATTACAAACACTGGCCAGTCTAAGGTATCACAGGGAATGTCTCGGTTCACCTGGTACAGAGGCTGGCTAGGAGATTACAAACACTGGCCAGTCTAGGGTATCACAGGGAATGTCTCGGTACACCTGGTACAGAGGCTGGCTAAGAGATTACAAACACTGGCCAGCCTAGGGTATCACAGAGAATGTCCTGTTACACCTGGTACAGAGGCTGGCTAGGAGATTACAAACACTGGCCAGTCAAGGGTATCACAGGGAATGTCCTGTTACACCTGGTACAGAGGCTGGCTAGGAGATTACAAACACTGGCCAGCCTAAGGTATCACAGGGAATGTCTCGGTACACCTGGTACAGAGGCTGGCTAGGAGATTACAAACACTGGCCAGCCTAAGGTATCACAGGGAATGTCTCGGTACACCTGGTACAGAGGCTGGCTAGGAGATTACAAACACTGGCCAGCCTAAGGTATCACAGGGAATGTCTCGGTACACCTGGTACAGAGGCTGGCTAGGAGATTACAAACACTGGCCAGTCTAGGGTATCACAGGGAATGTCCTGTTACACCTGGTACAGAGGCTGGCTAGGGTGTCATAGTGAATGGCCTAGTATGATACATTGTGTATCATACATCATACGCCCCCGGCTTGGTACGGAGAATGTAAAGGCCAACAAATCAAGGATATCAGCAGGCAATCTCATTGATGAGAGTGTTATATCATGACGAAGTGACGAGCAGATTATCCGTTAAAATGAATAAATAATCAGGTGCAATGTTCTCTAGTGTTTGATATGAAATACACGACTGTAAAAATAATGAATGTGGAGACAAATAATTTCTATATTCGTACTTTTACCACAATATTCGTTTTTTTTTTAAAAAAAAAGAATTGTGAGAATCCACCTGCCCCCTAAAACGACACTTGCTAACTAGTAAAAGATCACACTGGGGTTGAAAAGCACCAATTAATCCCTACTAAAATACACGTCCGATGAACATTTTATCTTCTCTCCTGTTGCAAAACTGACCACATATAGAAACCCCACAGGTTAACGTTATAGAAATGCGAGAGCAATGATAGAATATCTGTTCGGGCATTGGACATATTACAACATACATTGTAACAATATAAACCTAAAGGGTTCCTCAACATAAAACACATAAAATATAGACCATACAGAATTGGTAGAGATTCCCTTCCCAACCTTGATACATGTCATTCTGGCAAGTGTGAAAATTCTTACCTGAGTATTACACGAAACATTGACCGCTTTACAAAGTCCAACTATGTGTTCAAAGGAACTTTCCATGAAAATGTTTGTTTGACCACTCACCGGACTGGTAGGTATAGAATGTCAACTGGACACTGTCTACAATGTTTACCGCCGAATGTTATCACGCACCTTCAAAGTTAGATGTACCAAGAAATATGCAATTAAAGTTCGACAAGTAAGGGTGGCTTTCCTGTTATCTGTAAACGAACAGGTATATATTCCTGCTTAATATCCAATTAAGTGATAGTTGAGAATAATTGTTCTACGCGTAATTTCTCACGCTGTCAATAAATACGCATTACAATAGATAATGCCGTTACAGGTATGATGCAAAACTTATTAGGTCTGGGTTAGGCTGAGTCAGTTACATGAACCATGTACACGGATATTAAATCCATTTTCAGTAATCTAATCGCGAGTTTACACGGTCGTCAATAGGAGTTTACACGGAACTGACTTACATAACACCTAGGTATTAAATGTGAGAACATGTATAGAAAGTTATCTTCCATTTAAGACATCATTTTGTGATAAATACTTTAAACACTGGCAATAAAGCGGCTATTTCTCCTCTACACTCCGGTACAGCCAGCGTGGTTATCCAATTCTGATATACTGTCCGTCCAGCATGTATAGATCATTGTAAGATATCAATATCGATTGAATTGTAAATAAATGATCCTAGCTTATGCACCAAGTCGTACACCCGACTTTTATACACTCTCTGTTTGATTAACGACATTTCTGGCAAATAGAATGAAGATTCTTCTCTTTTCAGTTTTTTCATATTTACAAATGAAGGAAACATAGACTAACTCTACCTAGTATGATATCTCATTTTTGATACCGTGTATATATCGACATATAGGATAAATGGCATATGTATTTTTAAAGGATTTTGACATTGCGTTGCCTAGCAACAGACCTGACTCCTACCCGTTGTGTACAGTGTATTTACACATTTTATTTATATTACAATGTGAATCATGATATTTCATGATATGATATACGATATGGCAAGAATACTTCATCTGTATTGATATGACAATTGCTTAGCTTTAAAGGATCTTTAAACATATTTAAACGTAACCGGACTTGTTTATGATTTTCCCTATAAACTCCTCAATTACCGAAGATGCTCCATTACATCAGAACATTATTCATATCGTAATGGACACAGAAAGCCGTTTGATAGTACAAGATTAAATGACGATAGCAGTGGCAACATACACACGGAGTTGGAATTTCACGGCAATTATGTCTTATCTTAGCAACCAAATGTCCCCATAGTAACGGTACATGCCATATATTACAATGGTGACACTAAACCATAAGTGAAGTTGGCTGGTTTCTATTATACTGGTATTTTATTAGTCTTTTTCCATAAAGCACAAGATGCTGTATCAATTATACAATTTAACCAATATTCCGATGAAACAATAATCCTTACGATCTAGGTTAATCTTAAAGAGTATCAAATAAAGTAACTTAATGTTTCTAAAATATTCTAAAGAACAATCCTCGATAAAAACATTACTTAACAGAAGACCATGTCACCAGAGATAAGTATGATTCATCATGAGATGGTTTAGATGGACTTTGGAGTCAAGTCCTTACTGGTTTCCGGGTATTCGAATATATCATTTACATATAGTTTGTTCTATTCTTCGGTGTTATCTTCGCCATCTCTCCCACCAACACTAGCTGGCTTTGGTGTGGGTCTAGCATCTTACATATATTGTGTCCAGTCCTTGCTGCAATTAAATCAATTTCCCCAAATAAAACACAAAAATATAGACCATATATACCCTTCAAATTTGATAAATGTCATTCTGGCAAGTGTGAAAATTCTTACTGAGTATTACACGAAACATTGACCGCTTTACAAAGTCCAACTATGTGTTCAAAGGAACTTTCCATAAAATGTTTGTTTGACCACTCATAGACTGGTATATTTAGAATTGTTTTTGCTGGACACTATACAATGTTTACCGCCGAATGTTATCACGCACCTTCAAAGTTAGATGTACCAAGAAATATGCAATTAAAGTTCGACAAGTAAGGGTGGCTTTCCTGTTATCTGTAAACGAACAGGTATATATTCCTGCTTAATATCCAATTAAGTGATAGTTGAGAATAATTGTTCTACGCGTAATTTCTACGCTGTCAATAAATACGCATTACAATAGATAATGCCGTTACATATATGCAAAACTTATTAGGTCTGGGTTAGGCTGAGTCAGTTACATGAACCATGTATACGGATATTAAATCCATTTTCAGTAATCTAATCGCGAGTTTACACGGTCGTCAATAGGAGTTTATTCTTGACTTACATAACACCTAGGTATTAAATGTGAGACCATGTATAGAAAGTTATCTTCCATTTAAGACATCATTTTGTGATAAATACTTTAAACACTGGCAATAAAGCGGCTATTTCTCCTCCACACTTTATCCAATTCTGATATACTGTCCGTCCAGCATGTATAGATCATTGTAAGATATCAATATCGATTGAATTGTAAATAAATGATCCTAGCTTATGCACCAAGTCGTACACCCGACTTTTATACACTCTCTGTTTGATTAACGACATTTCTGGCAAATAGAATGAAGATTCTTCTCTTTTCAGTTTTTTCATATTTACAAATGAAAGAAACATAGACTAACTGTACCTAGTATGATATCTCATTTTTGATACCGTGTATATATCGACATATAGGATAAATGGCATATGTATTTTTAAAGGATTTTGACATTGCGTTGCCTAGCAACAGACCTGACTCCTACCCGTTGTGTACAGTGTATTTACACATTTTATTTATATTACAATGTGAATCATGATATTTCATGATATGATATATGATATGGCAAGAATACTTCATCTGTATTGATATGACAATTGCTTAGCTTTAAAGGATCTTTAAACATATTTAAACGTAACCGGACTTGTTTATGATTTTCCCTATAAACTCCTCAATTACCGAAGATTCTCCATTACATCAGAACATTATTCATATCGTAATGGACACAGAAAGCCGTTTGATAGTACAAGATTAAATGACGATAGCAGTGGCAACATACACACGGAGTTGGAATTTCACGGCAATTATGTCTTATCTTAGCAACCAAATGTCCCCATAGCAACGGTACATGCCATATATTACAATGGAGACACTAAACCATAAGTGAAGTTGGCTGGTTTCTATTATACTGGTATTTTATTAGTCTTTTTCCATAAAGCACAAGATGCTGTATCAATTATACAATTTAACCAATATTCCGATGAAACAATAATCCTTACGATCTAGGTTAATCTTAAAGAGTATCAAATAAAGTAACTTAATGTTTCTAAAATATTCTAAAGAACAATCCTCGATAAAAACATTACTTAACAGAAGACCATGTCAGAAGACCATGACCAGAGATAAGTATGATTCATCATGAGATGGTTTAGATGGACTTTGGAGTCAAGTCCTTACTGGTTTCCGGGTATTCGAATATATCATTTACATCTAGTTTGTTCTATTCTTCGGCGTTATCTTCGCCATCTCTCCCATCAACACTAGCTGGCTTTGGTGTAGGTCTAGCATCTTACATATATTGTGTCCAGTCATTGCTGCAGTTAAATCAATTTCCCCAAATGACGAGCAAATCAATCCTATATACCACAAATTTGAAGAAACATGGGCGCAAATCCCAACTACTCTCGTAACCAGTGCGGCTTATACGGTACTATCTTTGTATATTTATTTTGCACTCATAGAAATATACCCATATTTGGTTTTGTTTTTGCGCAGATATATGTCTGTTTTTTATCTTGCCATTAATGAGTTTAGTATCTACTTTATAAACATATACAAATCCTACCACCCCACCCCTCGCCGTTTCAATTATATGCTCCTGTTTGTAGGCCCTTGCCAATTGTTGTGATATATACCCAGAGTCAAACTCCTCAAGACTTCCGTTATAAAAGAGGACTTCAATGTAACTGCTGACAAGATCATCCCGGTTAATTCTTTTCATTGGAGTGTTTTGTTTCTTTGACAGAGGCAACATTTTTAAAACGTAATATTTCATCTTGTAATGCGTTTCCCGTGTTAACCTGTTACATATTTTACACATATTTTTTTACAATATCTACAACATTGTAAATCACTAACTATTGACATTGACTACAAATTGTAAATCACTGTGACTATTGACATTGACTACAAATTGTAAATCACTGTGACTATTGACATTGACTACAAATTGTAAATCACTGTGACTATTGACATTGACTACAAATTGTAAATCACTGTGACTATTGACATTGACTACAAATTGTAAATCACTATGACTATTGACATTGACTACAAATTGTAAATCACTATGACTATTGACATTGACTACAAATTGTAAATCACTATGACTATTGACATTGACTACAAATTGTAAATCACTATGACTATTGACATTGACTACAAATTGTAAATCACTATGACTATTGACATTGACTACAAATTGTAAATCACTATGACTATTGACATTGACTACAAATTGTAAATCACTATGACTATTGACATTGTAAATCACTATGACTATTGACATTGACTACAAATTGTAAATCACTATGACTATTGACATTGACTACAAATTGTAAATCACTATGACTATTGACATTGACTACAAATTGTAAATCAACTATTGTAAAAATCACTATGACTATTGACATTGACTACAAATTGTAAATCACTATGACTATTGACATTGACTACAAATTGTAAATCACTGTGACTATTGACATTGACTACAAATTGTAAATCACTGTGACTATTGACATTGACTACAAATTGTAAATCACTGTGACTATTGACATTGACTACAAATTGTAAATCACTATGACTATTGACATTGACTACAAATTGTAAATCACTGTGACTATTGACATTGACTACAAATTGTAAATCACTATGACTATTGACATTGACTACAAATTGTAAATCACTATGACTATTGACATTGACTACAAATTGTAAATCACTATGACTATTGACATTGACTACAAATTGTAAATCACTATGACTATTGACATTGACTACAAATTGTAAATCACTATGACTATTGACATTGACTACAAATTGTAAATCACTATGACTATTGACATTGACTACAAATTGTAAATCACTATGACTATTGACATTGACTACAAATTGTAAATCACTGTGACTATTGACATTGACTACAAATTGTAAATCACTGTGACTATTGACATTGACTACAATTTGTAAATCACTATGACTATTGACATTGACTACAAATTGTAAATCACTATGACTATTGACATTGACTACAAATTGTAAATCACTATGACTATTGACATTGACTACAAATTGTAAATCACTATGACTATTGACATTGACTACAAATTGTAAATCACTGTGACTATTGACATTGACTACAAATTGTAAATCACTATGACTATTGACATTGACTACAAATTGTAAATCACCGTGACTATTGACATTGACTACAAATTGTAAATCACCGTGACTATTGACATTGACTACAAATTGTAAATCACCATGACTATTGACATTGACTACAAATTGTAAATCACCATGACTATTGACATTGACTACAAATTGTAAATCACCATGACTATTGACATTGACTACAAATTGTAAATCACTATGACTATTGACATTGACTACAAATTGTAAATCACTATGACTACAAATTGTAAATCACTATGACTACAAATTGTAAATCACTATGACTATTGACATTGACTACAAATTCACTATGTAAACAAATCATCACTATGACTATTGACATTGACTACAAATTGTAAATCACTATGACTATTGACATTGACTACAAATTGTAAATCACTATGACTATTGACATTGACTACAAATTGTAAATCACTATGACTATTGACATTGACTACAAATTGTAAATCACTATGACTATTGACATTGACTACAAATTGTAAATCACTATGACTATTGACATTGACTACAAATTGTAAATCACTATGACTATTGACATTGACTACAACTTGTAAATCACTAGGACTATTGACATTGACTACAAATTGTAAATCACATGACTGAAATTGTAAACTCCATTATAATGTTACTAATAACATGAGGTCTCCATTGAATTGCTACAAGTTCACAGCGTTGTAAATCACATAGTTGTAACAATCTGCTATCTTTCTGTTGGCAGTTTCTCCTGTTACCAAGTTAATTTTGCTCATACACTGTAATCGGAACCGAACACGGAAATAATCTTTGTTCACACAATCGGATTTGTATCTGATGGTGAACTCCTAGATTCTGGTTGATGACATACATGTAACTAAGTCCCCATCCTGTAATTGTGGACAGAAAACCTCAGGTAAGGTATTTCCCATGGAAACTCACTTACAATATTACAGCTTATATTTAAAGTTTTTTCTTTCCTGTACTAAGATTTGTGTATCTTTGATGAAATAGTAAATGGAGGCTATGAAAAATTACATAAAAGTTTGAACAAAAAGAAGAAAAAAAAAAAAAAAAAAAACCCAACTATTTCGCAATTCCAGATTACATTTCTCATCCTCGTTAAATATCCAAGGAATGTTTGAAAGACATATCAAGAATAAGACTATCAGTCCATAACACTGAATATAGAAAAATGGCTATACAGAAATATACAGAGAGTATTTGATCTAATCCATAGTACCGTTTGTAATTTAAATGATGTTGAAAATGGATTTCATTCTATTTTCAAATGTCCCCATTATTCCGACTTTGACATTGAAAAGATGTAATTTTGAAAACCTGAGTATGTTTAAACTGGTAGAATTATTAAAGGAATTTACTCCCCCCTCTCCCCCCATAAAAATATAAAAGCAATATATATATACATAAACAGTTAATGTTTTGAGAAACCCATTAATTTGATTGGCTGCCCTCACTGGGTGTATTATGAGTATTTAGTACTTAGTACTTATGTGGGATTGGAAGGAAATAGTAGTCATATTTGCATTAGACAATTAATATGTACAATTTTCTAATAGAAAAAATTAATAATAATAGGAAATCATTAGATGCTTTTACTACCGCTGGTCAAGGTATGTTTCATGAAAATTCTAAACGATGGTTTTAAACACTTGAAAAAGTTGTTTTTCCCTTTTTTGATTGTCAGAAATCGATCCTGTTGACTTATTAGGTGAAAAGATGTTTAACTTTAAATATCATTATAGCCGGCAAACTAAATGGCATTTCTAGAAAACAATAACTGGGAATTATTAGTAAACTATCGTTACATAGTAACACATTTGTAGAAGGAGGAGTCTGCTATTTATATTCCAACATGTCAAAGTGTGTGAAAGTTTTTATTACATATTTCCACATCATTCCCCATCATCTCATTTTTGAAAGGGAAATATATAATCGACCATAAATTCCAAGGGAGAAAAAAAAATGTTTTTCCCCTTTTTGTGAAAGCTGAAATCACTTTAACTTGCCCTAAGTAACCTCGATTAAAACAAGACTTTATGTCGTTGATGCTTAAAAATTGTCTAGTTGTTTATCAGAAGAAACTCACTGTTTGGAACTCCAGAGAACAAACTTATATGTACGAATTACACCAGGCTGGAGAGACAATGCGGATAGTAACCATGCCGTTCTTTATACTATGTTCATTATCATACTCATATCAATATGTGCTTGATGTATGAGATCTGAGGAGAATACTGACGTAACACGTATGTTATGTTGTTCAGTTTTCCAAAAGAGAGTAAAAAAAATATTTATCAATCTGTGGAGTTGGAGTAAATCTAAGAGAGATAACTCGTACTTAACTCTAGACTATGAACTCTTTTGTGAGAGGAATCGACTTCCGGCTAGTTTCACTTTAACTTTTGGCGGTATAAAATGTCTTGTTTAGTATCTTACTCAGATAGTGACGAGGAAAGAACAGATGGAACTAGCGATACACATACATCTGACAGTAGAGTTGGGAACAGATTAAAAAGATGTTCCTCCCCTGAGGTTAATTTAGAGACAAAGAAAGTAAAACACAGGTATGCATCAGGTCTGATCAGGCCTCCAAATCAGGGACGTATATGACAGACGTCCCTGTCCAAATATAACAGCACTTAAATTACATACAGAGTTACCTTATTAGTCTCAGGCTATAGTATTAATTTAGTGTGACTGTATGTATGATGGAGGAGGTTAAATGTGTATACACATTGTGTATCTCTTTTGATACTATTAGTACCACAGATGTATGTAATATACATGTAGTTTGCAGTTTGATTATTGATTTCTGGGTAAATTTTAATTGATCAGTTTCTTATCACTAGTCACCTTTTATTTCTGCAGTGCGAATGTCTTGCCCCTTCCTGACACGATAAAATCTTTGTTTGCTGAAAAGTCTCGAACTCATCAAGATGACCCCGAAAAACATGACGGACGGATACGTTCATTCGCACATGAGGAAGGAAGCTGGGCTACACATGTGCACATCCCATGTAGGTGAAGATTGTGATTGGATATTTTGTTTTCATAATGGCTATAATGTTAAAGGATAACTGATGATCACACCACACCATACTGATTGAAATTGTACTTTAACATATGTAAAGTGTATTGGCATTGCCTGTTATAAACCTGATGTAAAAACATGATGTCTAAAAGGCTTCAATGAGTGTATAACCAAATTCTAATGTCTGGTATATGTTGTTCAACTACCATAATGATGTCTATATATCTGATTAAATGTGCTTTTCTGTCCACATAGAGACATAAGGTATACAGCTTTAAGAAGGATTCCTGTTCTGAAAGTTCTAATGCATTGAGGATGCTAAAATCTATTCTGAGAGTGATGATTTTTTTCTTCATTTTTGGTACTTTATCATCATTGGAAATTTTTGTGTATATTCCAGATGATCATGATTCACGATTTAATGACTTAGTCAGTGAGCTATTGCTTTGTTTACGTCCGCTGGACTTCAAGCCAATGGAAAGTTTTCACATCAGTCTCTCTCGGACTGTCAGTTTACGTCACCATTGGATCAAATCACTCACTGACTCACTCCAGGCCAAGGCACGAATACTGCACAAGTAAGGTCTCCTCTGTTTATATATCCAAGTACACATAGGTCACATTTAAATTACCTTCCAAACGAGAATATGGCTACTTTCTGAATATATTTTAATATGCAAATTCAAATTTGTATTTGTCAGGTGTTACTGTGAGATGATATCTGTGAAGTTATACACAAATGATGAGAAGAATAGGTGAGTACTTCATATCACTTGTATTCTCAAAGATGTCTTGTATCCAACAAGTTTGAAAGAAAGATTTGGTTCCTGTAGCTAAAGCTATGTACATCATCACTGTCCTTAAATAAAAACCACTTCTAGACAACAATCACAACCTTCAACAACACTGCCCTACAACAACCAACAACCATCTCCTACAACACCCCTTCCTGTACAACAACCATTCTCTACAACAATCTTCCCCAACAATAACTGCCATCATATCAGCCATCCCTTATAACAATCACACTCTACAACAACCTAATTACAACAACCATCCCTCACAACAACCTTTCCTGTACAAAAAATCTTCCCTTGTGACAAACATCATTTATAACAAAAGTCACACCCTATAACAACAATTTCTTATATCTCCAACTCCTATAGTAAAATGTCCTACAACAACAGCAAAAATCCTCTACAACAATTACCCCTATAAAATAATCCCCTTTAATAATCACCCCTACAAAAGCCTTTCCCTACCACAAGGATCCCTAGCAGCCACAGCAAAAATCCTCTACAACTACCCTTTATCAAATAATCACCACTTCAACAGCCATTCCCTACCACAAGCATCCCCTACATAAGCTTCTGCCAACAATCTACGTCTACATAACATTTTCCCCTTTAATATTCACATCATGTACCAACCATCAAATATAACAAACACCTTTACAACTTCCACACGTTGTGACACCATTCACTATAACTTTCACCCCCTACAACTACCATCCCCTACAATAACCACCCTCTAAAATAACCACCCTCTACAATAACCATCCCCTACAATAACCATCCCCTACCACATCTACACCATATAAGCTTCTTCCATGTCTCAAACTTAGGCTCTTTTAGCCTTAGTATCACTTATCAGTCCTAAAAGGACTCAACTGCTGTGTGATGAATTTCAATTGATAATTTGGCTTTAATGTATCTTATTGATGTGAAATTCACATGTATGTCCTTTGTACAGTCTTTGAGATGTAACATTACATTTGTACTTGTGAAATAAGCAAGTGTTTATTGATTGACACCAGAATTGGCATCAGGATGAAGTGCTCTTTGATGCAGATAAAAAAAATAATCAAATTCTTCTAGCAATTTCTCGAGTAAATCTTTTTTTTTTATGAAATTTTAGTTTGGGAATTTTATTAAGTTGACATGTTGGTATTTTCTTGTTTTATTTTCTGTTGATAACAGTAATGACTATACAACAATGGCTGTGAGTATATCATGCTTCCATTAGATGGTCTGATCACAAAGGGATATTTTACAAGGGTTATTTGCCAAAATATCCAAGCTTTTCTAGAGCTACTCCCCTTTAACAAATGTTAAGTATGAACGTTTCATTTATACTGAATCCTATGATATAATTGATGATGCGTTGATTTTGATCAAAATTAATATTACTAGAATGTACTTTTAATCACTTAAAATGGTATTGACATCATTTCTGTATGTACATCGCAAGACTTTTCTTGGTGCTGGTAATGGGTGTCAGTATGCAAATATTCTGGTACCCTCATTTATGAAAAAGCTAGCCTTCAGGACTGATAAACATGGGCCTTTGATTTGGTGTGGAAGGGGAGATATCACGATGATTGTAAACATTTCCCCATTCTATCAATGAAAATGCTGTATTTGTATTTTGTAAATAGGCCAAAACGCAAGTAACAGGTAATAAGCTTTTTTTTCTTTAATATGAACTTTATTGTACATTGATCTCAAAACAGCTATCAGCTTCTTAATCAATCTCATTGGGCCGCATGAGATCTTAGTATGGGAGGAAACCAAAATACACGAGAGAAAACCCTTATGGTCGGGCAGGTGACCCGGTATTACCTTTTTTACGTCCGCTGGAGGAATCGAACCCAGGACGTCTAGCCATAGGTTACCACAACGCCACTTGACCACCCTTAGTCTTTAATGAATATTGGATTACACACGCCGACATTTTAAATACAGTAATATATAAATTCTTATTACCGATTACCTTGTTATCATAATGATATTTTTTTCTTAATCCTTAAATATTTATACAGAACATTTGTGGCAGTTGAGGTACACTCTCATCCAGCTGTGCTAAGGGACTACGTTGTAGCTGTTGACAAGTGCCTTGAGGAGTTTGGACTTCAGAAATACTACAAGGTGAAGTGTTTGTAATAATGTTAGTGACAGGAGGGTTTTGTCTGACACACATGTGGACAATGTGTATTACCTGTACTTAGTTACATTTTCTTCTGAATATTAAAATAGTGTTAATGCAGTAACGAACATTCTTGGTAATCACATAAAAATATCATAAGAAAATGACACAGAGTTTAGAGATGTAGTCTTCTTCTAAAACTACTCCAGTAACCTGCGAAAGTAAACACACATAAAAGCAACGTAAGAGATTCAGTTATTTTACGCACCTTTTTGCGGTAGAAAGAATTAATGAACTAACGGTCCACGTTGTTTCCCAGGATCCGTCATTCCACATGAGTGTAGGATGGTGCCTTGGAGATGTTCTTCCTGATGTCACAGATGAAAAGAAACGACAACTACAGGTCAGATCTGTATCATATTATACCTTGTCAGTGGTTTTATTCATTAAGTCGCTACGGTATAATTCAGAGTAGTAGTGTGGTAGAATTCTACAATGTAGATCCTGAATGTAGTAGAACTGATATAGATTTTGTGTTTTCTCTACAGGTAGTCCTGGACGGATATCTACATACTAATCCGGACCTTAAACTCCTCCCTGTGGACCAGATACAGTGTAGATCGGGCAACAAGGTCTTTACATTTACGCTGGATACATGACTTTAACTAAATAAATAACATTTGATACTATGTGTTGTCCTTTTCGTCATTGTACTCTCTCCTCGTGAACATTGATATTGCCGCCTTGTCAATTTTCACATATGGAAGACAATTGTGAGTACCTTAACACTCTGATCTATTTGTGGTCCATTCAATAAGTTAAAGCTGTTCCAATCGCCATTTCGTACTTAAGCTAGCACACATAAGCTTCAGAGACGAATGCAGTATCAATGGGCCTGTTACTAATTAAACCACCATCATCGCTCTCTGTACCCCTGTCACCATCCTCGATACTCCAGGGGTTACAACCACTTTGGCTCTCTGAACCCCTGTCACCATCCTCGATACTCCATGGGTTACGACCACTTTCGCTCTCTATACCCCTGTCACCATCCTCGATACTCCATGGGTTACGACCACTTTCGCTCTCTGTACCCCTGTTACCATCCTCGATATTCCAGGGGTTACGACCACTTTCGCTCTCTGTACCCCTGTCACCATCCTCGATACTCCATGGGTTACGACCACTTTCGCTCTCTGTACCCCTGTCACCATCCTCGATACTCCATGGGTTACGACCACTTTCGCTCTCTGTACCCCTGTCACCATTCTCGATACTCCATGGGTTACGACCACTGTCGCTCTCTGTACTCCTGTCACCATCCTCGATACTCCAGGGGTTCAAAATTGAAGATTCCATGTGCGGCACCTTGTGGATAAAATGAGAAGACTAGTATGATTATTTGATGTACATCAAACGAATCTTGAGGTCGCATAACGGTATGTTGAACTGACTTTGAAGTTTAGTGTATTTTTTTAAAGGAGCGTATCAGTGATGGGACTTTTTTCACTCTCATGAAACCCGCTTTAGACCAATGTTGCCATGACATGTTCCAGAGGTGCAGAGGGCGAAAATGATCGTAACATCTAGAGTATAGAGGATATAGTAGAGCAGCTTGTTCAATATACTAAATTTCTATAGCGCCTTATCTAATTCGTTAGGATTACACTAAAGCGCTTTACATAAAATGTTCACCTTGAAATTCGCTGTCTGATGACATAGAAACAGTATTAACATCCACCGAATCATTCAAAGCAAGTTCATTTCTTAACGTGACAGTTTTGTTTATGAAGAATGAACTAAACTGTTCCGATAAGTCTTCTTGGGACCCGCAACTTGGAAGAACAGTATCATGTTTCTGGCCCATTATGCCTTTGGCAAGTTTGTGCAGTTGTTTATGATCATTGCGACAATGTTCAATTTTACTGGAGTAATATTCACGTTTGGTTTGAATAAGACGTTTGCTCACTTTTCGACACTGGTCTTTGTATAACTGATTGTGGATTGCAAGTCGTGTTCTCCTCCATAACCTCTCAGCTGTGCGCCGTTTCTGTTTCTCACCGCGGAGTTCTTCATTATACCACGGGGTATTAGGCCTCAATGTCACAACTTTAGAAATCAGTGGAGCATGTTTGTCAATGATGGTACTTATACCAGTATTGTAGGCATTTACGAGGTCATCCACTGTGCCATCTACAGACTGTAGAGTATGGGATGATTTAATATCAAATCTGTCGTACAAACTGATTTGAATCTCCGAAATAAGACTTCTTTCCTGATTCGTTTGGGCTTTGAGACATTTAAGGAGGTACAAATAGCCAGGTGGTCACACTTGATATTTCTCTTGGAATCACTGAGATGAGGATCAAAGATGGATGGCACAGACAGAATGAGAGGACTTCCATCGCGTGTTATTACTACATCCAACGTGTGTCCATGGATGTGTGTGGCCCCTGTAACGTGCTGAACTAGGTTGTCGCCGTCGTTAGAGTCATCCAGGTGAAAGTTCAAGTCACCAGTTATAACAACATCCTGTGATTTCGCAGCTTGGAGATCATGATAGGAAGACCACTGTTCGAAAAAAATGACTGTTTCGAAAGTCGTTCTTTTTAGAAGACGGCGGCCGATATATTACACAGAGTCTAAAATGTGAAGTAGAGCCAGCAGTTACTGAGTACTCAGCATGCTCAAAGTTAGTCCAGTCATTCTCATCTGGAGACATCACTTGCTTAACACCAAATTGGACTTATAAACCACTGCGATTCCTCCTCCCCGTCTATCACTACGAGAGGAATGCAGGATGCTGTAACCAGTGGGCAAAAGTTCAGAAATTACACTTGAGTCTATTGAAGTACCCAACCAGGTTTCAGTTATTGCCAAAATGTCTGAGTCATTAGATATCAATAAATCGCTAATAGACGATGCTTTGTTCTTAACAGAACGACAATTTAATGTTATCAGTTTCAGAGGGGAAGGCGATGGAAAATGTCCATGGTGTTTTCTTAGATATTTGAGGTTTCCATAATTGACAGGTCTATGTTGTCCTGATGCCTGGGTGGATTTGACCTGATTCATTAGTTAGGGTTGGCAATTATTTTTTTTTAATTCAGAAATTTGATTCGACCCCTAGGGACTTTTTCAAGAGTCTCTGTGTAAATATTTCTTTTGTTCATATTTTGCTTTAGTTTTATAAAATTGGAGTTTGAAAGCTAATCAATATTTTGCTTCAAAATTCTACTCTTTCTTAGTGCTTGAAATGAGTTCAACCAGATTTGATGTGAAACATTATTGAGAGTGGAGAATCATTTCTTTAATTCAGAAGGTTGGTTCGACCCCCAGTTAATAGGAATGACCTTGATCCACTTGAAAGGTCACAGAGATCGACTACGGCATGTTAAAATATTCAAATGATTTCTCAATAACCAAAAGGCCAAGAATTATGATATTAGGTCTGTAGCATGCTAGGATTAAGACCTAACAACTTTTAAAAATATAAATAACATTGACCCACTTTCAAGGTCACAGGTAACAAATGTGTTAAAATGTCTAGATGATTTCTTCTCAGTAACTTAAAGGACCAGGCTGCTGGTATTAGACTAACTTTGAAAGTCACAGGGTCAAATGTATTGAATTGCTTATGCAATTTCCTCTCAATTACCGAAAGACCCAGGATGTTGATATTAGGCATGTAGCATGCATTTAGGGCTACCACTTTCAAGGTCACAGAGGTCAAATGTGTTGAAATGCTTAAGCAGGTTCTCAATAACCGAATGGCTAAGGGTCTTGATATTGGGCTTGTAGCCTGTTTTTTTAACAAGCAATAAATCCGGAGTAATGGCAATTATGTAGTGTTGGTATATAAAGAATATAATTTTAATTTTGCAGGAGATATCTTGATGAACCAACACTATCTGCTTTGTAAGCTGTGGGGTAGTTGAGCAATTGATTTTAAGCCTATTTTGCCTCTTTCCTATATATGTCTTTATAGTTAGATGTCCATTAAGACAATGGACCTCTTACTTGAAAATCTTTGGCGTGCAGTACATTCCAGCGTATTCTCGACGATGGTATACAACTGTCGTCTATATTCTCAATTCTACTGGAGTGTCTATCAATATTACTTGTACCAAGTTATCATCAGTGTAAATCAGACTCGATCAATTCTATTTGCATCGAGTTATCATCGGTGTAATTCAGTCTCAATCAATTCTATTTGTATCGAGTTATCATCAGTGTAATTCAGTCTCAATCAATTCTATTTGTACCGAGTTAACATCAGTGTAAATCAGTCTCAATCAATTCTACATGTACCGAGTTAACATCAGTGTAAATCAGTCTCGATCAATTCTACTTGTACCGAGTTAACATCAGTGTAAATCAGTCTCGATCAATTCTACTTGTACCGAGTTATCATCAGTGTAAATCACTGTCCATCAATTCTGCTTGTACCGAGTTAACATCAGTGTAAATCAGTCTCGATCAATTCTACTTGTACCGAGTTAACATCAGTGTAAATCAGTCTCGACCAATTCTACTTGTACCGAGTTAACATCAGTGTAAGTCAGTGTCCATCAATTCTACTTGTATCGAGTTCACGTCGGTGTAAATCACTTCATCAATGCTAGAACGACATGCACTTACCTGGATAACAAATACGTTAATAATACATTGTAATATTGACCTCATTTGTAAACAGAAAATGATGTGGCCGCATATCTGCCGGTACCAAAGTTCACCTGACCCAAGGCAGTTATCTGGTCAATAAACGTCATTATGTGATATCAAAGGAGCGTTTTAGAGAGGTCGGTCGCGCTAGATATGTAGGGCACAATGGATTAATCTAGATTCTGGATGATAGACAATATGTTGTACCTTGGTTAAATTAGTCATTTTATGGCGTTATTGCAATGAAACAATAATCACGATAAGCGGGTTAAGATTTCATCACGATCACGGGGATGTTTAGAGAAATAAATGAATATTGTACTGCAAGGATGTTTAGAGAAGGAAGTTAATATTGTAATGCGGGGATGTTTAGAGAAGGAAGTTAATATTGTAATGCGGGGATGTTTAGAGAAATAAGTTACTTTTGTATTGTGGGACGTTTAGAGAAATAAATTTAAAATGTACTGTGGGGATATTTAGAGAAATAAGTCAATATTGTACTGCGAGGATGTTAGAGAAATAGGTAAATATTGTACTGCGAGGATGTTTAGAGAAATAGGTAAATATTGTACTGCGAGGGTGTTTAGAGAAATAAGTTAATATTGTATTACGGGATGTTTAGAGAAATAGGTTAAAACCATACCGTATGAACGTACAAGGAGATTGATATAAAAGTACTACAAATAAAATACTTTTATATCAACATAAGTAAAAAAAAAAAAAAAAAAGGAGTAATTAATGATAACAGCAGAAATTACACAGTAAGAACAATGGTTTCATGTCGTATACTGTTACATTATGGTAAATGTTGCCGGGAGGTTTGCGATCAGTATTCTAACTGTAGTGACGATGAAATGGTTGATGCTGTGTGTGACCAGACTGATATCACCGTTGTTGTCCTTAAATGACCTAAGGTATCGACAGGACGTTAAACAATAGAAAACCTTAAATTAGTGAATATATTCCAATTGTAAATAGTAAATAATAATTTCGTAAATATCAAATTGTAATTATTTACTTATCAAACAAAAATTAGTTGGTCGGGTGGCGCAATGGTAACGTACTCGCCTTTCACCAAGGCCTCCTAGGTTGGATTCCCCAAACAGACGGGAAAAGCCTACGGTTACCTGCCCACCTTAGTTGGTTTCCCCCGGATACTTCCATCCCTTCAAATAAGGCTGACAAGAATGATTAATATAACTTAGAATAATTGGTTCGCAATTGTTGTAAGATGAGTAAAGTTTATATTGATATAATTATATCTATACGTAAAGTACATAACTTTTTTGGTTTATGTTTTTATTTAACGTTAATTATGATAAATATCTAAGTAATTTGTCGAGTATACTGAAGTCTGCATTACTGTACTGGGGACTGGTGAACAGTACGAACGTATGATGATGACAGGTGATTAAGGTAAGTAAACAACGACTGTATCTATCAGGTATGTTCTTTGTACCCGCCACAACATCATGAAGATCATAGTTCACATAATTTCATAATTGGACTGGTCCTCATCTATCACTTACAGGTACAAAGCAGTACATTTCGTGTGTTGACTGCCGGTAAAGCCGATCCTTTCCTAGCTGTTGAGAGAGAAAGACCAAATCCCATTTAATAAGGTTAGTATTTGTTCGCATGGACATGTTTTACTTCTGAAGCCAAACAGGGACAAAACACATACACGTAGGAAATTATGATTGTAACATCTACTAAAATTTTGTGACTTATTTAACGATAGAGTTTGATTCTCTAGCGGTTTGAGTTATCACAATAAGTTAAGGAAGATGTTGTACATAGACAATAATGTCACAAACTGGATATGTTAATTCTGTATGAAACCCGCGTTGTAGCTAAGCAACCAATGATAAGTCAATGTCACATATTTTGTGTTCTTATATGTATAAATCTTTCTTAGGATCTAGGGACAAGACTCACTTTTAACCTTTCCTGTTTGTAGGACTCTCATCTATAAGATTAAAATTATAGTCAAGACAGTTGTACGGTAACAATATAGATACATGTAGAAGGTCTAAATAGGCCTACTATCGACGTAACTGTGACGAATTTCCAGTCACTTCCATACCCTTAACTAGTGGACACAAAAAGAAAATATACAGTGCAGAAATGTCATGATATGTAAATATATAACAATATGCAGCTCGCATCAGCGTTTATATTATAATTTCCTTAAATCACTGACTTTTGAGGTTTACTTTGTGGTATCCGGTCGCGAAGTTAATTGGAAACTCAATACTTTTGCGCACCATAATTATCTACTGAATGATTTTTCCTCCATGGTTTTTATCAATTCGTTTTAGAAATTACCGCTCTCTTACCTATCATTAATTATTAATTTGTTTTGAATTAATTTGTTGTCGTTGAGTAAGATGTGGTAAGGGGTGGAGTTGTGTTAAACATCTGGACTGGTTATCTCACTGACCTATTTTCTATGTTGTTGTTATTTCGTTATGTTGACTAGACAACAGTTGGTTGAGCGTCATATTCAGTGTAAATATGTCATCTGATAAAAAACTAATAAAGGTCACACCGGGTCAGACGTCTACATAAACGGAGATGTAAACACTTCAGAAATTGTTTTCAACAATCATGAGGTCAAAACAAAATTTTGAGGATAAACACAGGGTATTTTTTCCTTGTCTTATTTTGCTCATATTTTATGTATTTAAATGTAGAAACATATACAATAAAATATCAACATCATAACATAATCATAATCCAAGCTCAAAATTCAATAAAACTACTGCAAAATACGAACGGAAGAAAGATTTACATGGAGATTTCTGAAAAAGCACATGGAGAGTAAGACCAGGTGTTCAGGTGATGACAAAAGTAATCGTGGGAACTGATGCAGAAAATAAACCGATTCCCTGTCACTACTTACGCTTTCCTTTGACCGTCTCAGTATAACCGATGATTACTTATCTTCGGAAACTTAGAGGTAACCCAATCCAATTTTCATATTGACTTTGCATTTGTTGAACAAATGATTTGATATCAAGTTTAAGGGATAGCGTGATCAACAATTGTCGTAAAACATTTAGGATGTCTCTAACGGTTAATGTTTATAATGTCCAACATACATTATGTTCACCTCTCTCCCATTTCTTGGGGTCTCCTCTATCATGACAAGCATAGTTACGTATTACCATTTCTCTCCTGTCTTTAACTACAGAAAACACTTGATAGGAATATTTCAAAAGGAAATATGAACGTGCGTTATTGAAGAAAGCGATGATTTAATATTTCTTCTTTGTCGTGTACATATATGATTCGTTGATGTGAGTGACACAGAATTACATTATGCTATTTTGTAGTTAATACATATGCTTTTATGAAACAGCATTGAAAATATTAATATAGATTTTTTTTTTTTAATTCAAACTTAATTGAAAAAGAATGTCATTGTATGTACGTCATGTAGAGTTTTAAACTATGCAGGTTAAAACGTGGTCTCTAACTGTATATAAATGAATATTCATAACTACGACTTGTATCGATAGTGTTTTGTCTGGACCCTAATCATGGTGTGATATGATGACCCTTTCACATTCAACAGCTCCTTGTTATACCTATACTTATATATATAACGACACATTGATACCATAGACATCAGTGTTAGTTACAAACAACAGAATACAGAGTTATGGTTCTTACTAAATAATATCTTCATGTGATGACGGTTTGAGAGAGTAATACGAATTTGTAATGAATTCTTATTAAACACTTTACATTTTATGGTAGATTATGATCCATCCTCGTGTATTTTGTGGCTGTATATATTATATTTACGTTTTCTAGAATGAGTTAATTCTGTGTTGTTACATGTATTTTACATTATGACCCATCTTCGTGTATTTTGTGACTGTATATATTATATTTACGTTTTTTAGAAATGGCTTATACCGCGTGGCTCATCCTCCTGTTTTGTGTGGCTGCACACACAAGGGAAATAACCATACAGACCTACAACGTTGGTCTCAACCCTCGAGTTAACAATATGGATATAAGGAGAGAAGCTGTTATTCCGGAACTCAGACAGAACGGAAGTGACGTCGTTTGCCTTCAAGAGGTACGGCTAGCATGCATTAGGTCTTTCGAGTTAACATAAAGTGAATGGGGAAAAAATAGAAAAAATATCACTTGTATGTAGAATGACGAACAATGTGTTCCTAAAGCAATAATCCTTTCATTGTTTTGATACTTCAATGTAGATTTGGAGAAGTGGGGACGTACAGCACATCATTGAGTCACTGAAAGACGTTTACCCACACTCACTAAGTCCGCTCCATGACCAGGCGGGATCGTTCCATTACCGTACCTTCTGGCCTCCATGTTTTAGCTGGGCGGCTATGTCCTTCGCGACTTGCGCATTGACCTATTGTCGAAACGAGCCAACAGAAGAGGACGTGGTACGTTGTGTTGTGTCGTGTGGTTTCGTAGACGTATCTCGTGAGTGTATCTCGTGCGTGGTGATTGGTGGCACATTTGCTGCTCTTAGAGGCTGTGTGTACGGCTTTGGATACAACTACAACCCCCAGGGTCTTCTTCTGCTCAGCAAGCGGCCGCTTTTCAGAGGCTCTGTTACAGACTATTTCCCGGGTACCAAGACCATAGCACAGCGATCGTATGTCAAAGCTGAGGTGAGTGAAAGTCAAAATAACAAAAACCCAAAACATCCGCACTACCAAACATGACGTTATGTAGCATACGCTGGCATAGCATATACGTATATATCATGAGAAAGAAGAAAGTTTGTGGGTAGCGATTTTATTAGGTAGAAAGTTCAATATCTAAAAACTACGCTGACCCGCAGAGGAAAATTGGCATAGCAAGCAAATCAGGCTTGAGATTGTCTTTGTCTTTATCAAAGGAGCAGCAAGAATGAATTATTTAGACCCACGAAATTTTATGATAGACTGGGTGATGGGATGTGGAAGTGAAGTAGGTACGTGTCCTTACCATTTCTGATATTCTCGTTGTATCTCAGACTAATTCTTAAACGTTTCTATTGTGTAGGTACAGAACTTCGGCCCTGTTGTTTGCACACATATGACGTCATATCTTGGGGATTTCTACCTTGAACGTGAGTATATCATTGGTCACACTACATGGGTCGGTTTTATTTGTTAAGCACAAACAGTTAGTATTAAGAATCTAATCTTATAATTTCTTTTATCTAGTTGGCGAAGAATTGAGTTTTAACAAATCTTCAATTTATCTTGATTTTGTCTCGAGACCCAGCTTCGTTCATTAGCACATGAATGAGACAAAGCAGGATTTAATCGTAATGTTTCTATTTTAGACCATTGTTTACAGCCAGTGTGTGCTTGTGGTTTAGTTGAGTGACGTGTAGTTACATATTTTTGTTCCTCGATGGTATGCCTGGTGATTCCGTTGTTGGTTACCTTGTTCTCATTTGAGAACGTGACATTTCTTTCGTAGGTAGATCAAGATTTACATGGTGGATTTACCTTTCCGGTAAAATTGGTTCTCTTCACTTTTATCTTTCATGTATTTCCGTGTAAAATTTTCTTTTGTCTTTTCCTGGGAGGATAAAACAGCTGTATGCTGCAGTTTAATTAATTATTTGGCTCTACTGTATCTTATTGCATTGAAACGTGCTATTCATTTGCGTATCTTTTATACAATCGTTTCCTAGTTTTATCGATTTTCTTTTAATGCAGATTACGTTGGTCGTAGGCTAGTAGCTTATAAAAGTGTTTTTATTCCGAATTTAATGACAATGTGAAATGATTTAGGACTATATACGACATTGATTATTTACAATATTGTGCTCTGGGCTCTTGGGATTCAAGCTGATGAAGACTGTTGGACATCTTGACGTTCGTCATCACAGTCCTTGAATTAGTAATATGTCCTTGTGTAATGTGTAGTTCATTGTGTAAGGCGTTCTTTATTTTGCTCCTTGTTTTGTTGTTACTGCCATGCTTCTAATTTTGAAAACATGGCATTTTTTGGGATTGACCTAGATATGCATGGCGGTGTCCTCAGTGAAGCCCAAGGCGTTACCTTCTAGATTTGATTTCTAACTTCGTATATCCGATGAATACGTTACCAAACCATAACCATAAATTCAATGCATCAATGTATTCCAAGGTAAATTTTAGGGACCTCCTAAAATCTCTGTTCCCTGTATCAATAAGTCCGTAGGAACACAAAACGAAATCTTCCAAGGGAAAGGTAAAAATAAAGCTGGCGTCACAAAAGGGATACATGCGAGAGTGTGTGTTTATCTAACGTAAAGCATTGATATAAGATTAAACAAGATATACGTGTTAGCTTCATCTACATTTAACGGTATTGTTGATCAGTATTTTACCATGTTTACTGCAATCACGTCACAGGTTATATGTTACAGCGAGCCTGATGGACAGGTTTAGGGGCTGGGCGGATCAGAGCCAATATGAGGCTAGCGTGCTGGTGAGTCTGTTCAACGACGACAGGAAAGGCGTCATAATGGGGGATCTTAATACCAGTCCAGGCCTGCCCAATCAGGGTGTCTTCCCCCACATGTCAGGTACGTGTAACACACTACTTTGTCAGACATGCCGTTTCCCCCTACATGTCAGGTACGTGTGACACACAGTTTTGTCAGGCGTCTTCCCCCATGTCAGGTATGTGTGACGCACTACTTTGTCAGACAAGATGTCTTACTCCACATGTCAGGTATGTGTAGCACACTGCTTTGTCAGACATGGCGTCTTCCCCCCATATCAGATACGTTTGACGCACTACTTTATCAGACACGGCGTCTTCGTCCACATGTGAGGTAGGTGTAAATCACTACTTTGTCAGACAAGGTGTCTTCCTCCACATGTCAGGTAAGTGTATTGGTATTGATGGGTTAGCTTTAAAGTTAAGAAAAGTTTCTGAATTAGAATTTCTATGTGTAATGAAAATAACATTAATCCATGAATTTCATTTTTGCTGACAAAATCATGACATCAGTTGATCAATAACGTACGACTGAATATTCACTAACATTTTAAATGTTGGATTTCATATATCCGAAAACAGAACCTGGTTTCAGTGAATACTAACACTTAACACTTACAGCCTCCTACAACCAGTTCCTGTTCGGCCATTGGGTGTCCCCATTCGTGGATCGCGTGGGTAGATGTACATTCTGTAAGGAAAATGTTCTCACGTTTGACAATGAAAGTTGGATCCTGGACCATGTACTGACAAAAGGGCACAACGTCCTTAATTCCAAGGTAATACGAAATATTGATAGGAACTATTCTGGATTCAGGCTGTACTTTGTACATTAATATCATGTAGGAGATCAGCTCACGTGTCTTACCTGCTGTTTACTATGTTTAACAATCAATTTTTTGAGAAAGGTCAGGTTCCTATGTGACTACCTTGGGCAGACGCATGTATATTATTGATTGTATTTGATGATGCGGAGGTTTGGGGGGAGGGGAGGGGGGTAATTCAGTTACTGGATGTGAAATATGAAGGACCTTGTCTATGTAGCGACCTTAACATCAAATCAGATATACGAAGATTACAGAATTGATTGAATTGGGGCGTGCACTTCCGCATTGAAACAACTTTTTTCGATCACTTTGGATGTTCCTAAGTAGCCTCCTAGACTTCAACGATTAGCCCTTTAGTTTCACTGACGAGTCCCAAAAGGACGAAACTGCTCTACCGTATTTTACCCTAAATTTGTATTATAAGTTGCGATTGGCTTGTCTTTTGTACAATCATCAGTGTTGTACACTATATTAGTAGCCTACAGCTACTGTTACATTTCAGTTTTATCTGTTGGATCTTTTCCTACAACGAAACCAACAGGGGCGGCTTTCCACCAAGCTGTATGACAAGCGTGATGATTTCAATTTCCCTGTTGTGAATTTTCAATTTCTGAGTAGCAACATTCCTGCATCCCCAACTTATAGTGTATACCTTTAGCAGTCGATTCGAGTTTCAAAATATGCAGTTTGATGTATCTCCAAGTAAATTTATCTTTGGATCTTTTTCTGCCCTAAATTTATTGAATTGAAGTTTGAATATGTTGACATGTTGGAATTATGTTTCTTCAATCTTTTCAGCTTCTCCATACGGAAAACATCGATGGTCAGAATTTCCCCATATCTGACCACTACGGTGTAGAGGTGACCTTTGAGGACGACAGCTGATGAGTGACCAGTGACTTTGGCTGACTTCTACCTCATCACAGTGACATTGTATAGAGTTGAACCAGATAAACTGCATGCAGAATTGTTATAAGCGTAAACCTGTTGAGTCCGTAGATGTACAGCCTTCACTGAATTTTCTGATTATCTGTTTACTGTGTTAATCCGAGTGAATCGACTGAACGATCTAGTTAATTTTATGTAGCTTTTGTGACATTTATCGACATCATATTTCAATAGGTAATATTGTGCTCCTCTAAATTTAGAGAAAATACATGTATTTCACTCAAGCATTTTCATTGATAATCTTTTATTCATGTTTATTTACCTTTGAAAGAATGTGGACAGACTTAGCAGAAAAAACAGAAGGGCATTAAGAGAGAGAGAGAGAGAGAGAGAGAGAGAGAGAGAGAGAGAGAGAGAGAGAGAGAGGGAGAGAGGAAGAGAGAGAGAGAGAGGGGCGGAGTTGGGGCCTGGATACAATGGGCAAGAGGGGACTACGTTTGGAAATGTAAAGTTGTGGACGGTTGTACGACGCTATGACGTCATTAAAACACAAATTATTGTAGACATTAACAATAGGGATAAAGCGACAAAACGACGGTCCATCTTGTGAATAATTGTTCATATGTACTTGATCTGTTGGTATTTTCTGTTTATTTTGCTATTAAACCTGTTTATAAGATCAGTATTATGACATCAACTTATGACCATTATCTTAGTAATAAAAAACAACTGAGATATACACCAGTATAAGCAATATAGGTAGAAAACGTGAAAATAATATTAAAAAGAATGAGGGCAGCAATAACGAAACTGATCATTTAAGATATAAGCACAGTGGAAATTTGTATCTTCCTACTGTATATCACACCTCTTTCTAATAATACCCTCGAAACCTTGCGTTCCCTGTGTGTTCTTCAGTAATCGATATACATAAGGAATTTTGATGTTCAGACCAAGACTGAACTTCAAGGAAATTGAGGTAAAATATGAGTTTGTTAATTTTTCACTTCTGCTTGACCCATTAGTGTTCAAATCTGAAGCAGCCGAACGCTCAGTGTTATATATTACTTATGGGTTGGTTGCCAGTTTGTTTTTATATTAACTGACCTCTGTACAGTGCACTGACGTTGTGTATATAGATAAGCTGATATAAGTTGTACACAATTGAATGAAACAAATCTGACAACCAAACCATTTGTTAAAAACAACAGAACAACACACATCCGTTTAAGTGACATCTTTAATACATGTACCGACCTGTGGGTGTAATTAGTAACATCATACCAATTCATTTTAGTTCAATTACAATTCAATTTTATTCGAAGGACCTTACGGTCGATATGTTTACATGAATACAATACAATACAATACAATACATACAATATAATACATACAATATAATACAATGGAATGTAATGCAATACAATACAATGTAATACAATACAATACAATGTAATGTAATGTAATACAATAGTATATAATGACGTACCTACCTATCTACAGACATACATGAAGAGTGATACCTACCTATCTACAGACATACATGAAGAGTGATACCTACCTACTTACAGACATACATGAAGAGTGATACGTACGTACCTACTTACAGACATACATGAAGAGTGATACGTACGTACCTACCTACAGACATACATGAAGAGTGATACGTACCTACCTACAGACATACATGAAGAGTGATACCTAGCTACCTACCTAGAGACATACATGAAGAGTGATACGTACGTACCTAATTACAGACATACATGAAGAGTGATACGTACCTACTTACAGACATACATGAAGAGTGATACCTACCTACTTACAGACATACATGAAGAGTGATACGTACGTACCTACCTACAGACATACATGAAGTGTGATACGTACCTACCCACAGACATACATGAAGAGTGATACGTACCTACCTACAGACATACATGAAGAGTGATACCTTGCTACCTACCTACAGACATACATGAAGAGTGATACATACATACCTACCTACAGACATACATGAAGAGTGATACGTACATACCTACCTACAGACATACATGAAGAGTGATACCTTGCTACCTACCTACAGACATACATGAAGAGTGATACATACATACCTACCTACAGACATACATGAAGAGTGATACCTTGCTACCTGCCTACAGACATACATGAAGAGTGATACATAAATACCTACCTACAGACATACATGAAGAGTGATACCTTGCTACCTACCTACAGACATACATGAAGAGTGATACGTACCTACCTACAGACATACATGAAGAGTGATACGTACGTACCTACCTACAGACATACATGAAGAGTGATACGTACGTACCTACTTACAGACATACATGAAGAGTGATACGTACCTACCTACAGACATACATGAAGAGTGATACGTACCTACCTACAGACATACATGAAGAGTGATACGTACTTACCTACAGACATACATGAAGAGTGATACGTACCTACCTACAGACATACATGAAGAGTGAACTCTCAAAACAAACATACATAATACATATAAAGAGGATTTTTACCAAAAATATAAGTGTGTCACACTTGACGATTCAACTGAAGATTGTCTATGGGTTAAACTCGATGATGGTGATGGTGAAGTTTTTGTAATATGTGTATGTTACCTCCCTCCTAAAGATTCCTCACGAGCTTCTGACGCGGAAAGTTTCTTTAGTAGCTTGATAGAAAAAGTTTATCTGTACCAAAACTTAGGACATGTCTATGTGATTGGGGACTTCAACGCAAGATGTGGTGACCTTACTGATTATGTTGAAGGTGTCGATGACATAACAGACCGTATCGTTATCGACAGTACCATAAATGATCATGGTTATCAGCTGATCGATTTCCTCTCTGATACCAATTTTTGTATTGTTAACGGCAGGTTAGGTAACCAAAATTTTACCCAGGTGTCATCAAAGGGGAAGTCGTTTGTAGACTACTTACTAGTATCTCATGAAGGATTGAGCAGCGTTAAAGATTTTAATGTTCAGCTCATGTCTGATATTAGTGAACGCTTGTCATTAAATTATATTGACCGTATTCCTGATCATTCCTTGCTAGAATTCAAAATCAATTTATGTAGTGTAGAAAATGAAACAGATGTCACGAAAACAAAGTGTAATGGACCTAAACGATACGACACCAAATATATTCCTGAAAATTTCATGAATGATGATGATGCAATGAGGAAAATTTTAACGGCAATTGACGAAATAGAACATGATTTAGAGGTTTCCTCCGATGTTAACCAAGCGTACAGCGACTTTACTAACTTAATAGAAAGCGAAATGGAGGCTAAGTTACCAACACTAAAGGTTAGAGATAGTATGGGGAGAATAAACTCTACTCTGCGACGGAAACCTTATTGGACGGAAGAGTTACAGAACTTAGTTCACGAGCGTAATGAAAGTGAGAGAAAATGGCTTAAGTGTAAGGGTCATGCAAATTTAAAGCGATTACTAAAAATTCAATATATAAATGACCGTAAACTTTTTAATAAAACACTTAGACAAGAAAAGCACCGATACCAAAAACTTAAACAAGATGAATTGCTCGACATGTGTAATAATTCCCCTACCGATTTCTGGAAGAAAATAGGTCAGCTTGGTATGCAAAGAGAGAGATCATATACCATACCAAATACAATGAGAGATGCAAGTGGTAACATTACGAAAAACTGTGATGAATCTTTAAAAGTTTGGTACGATTCTTTCCAGAATCTTCAAGGCGCTGACACGTCAGACGCTACAGTTGTAACAGAAGACATAGAAAGTATATTGGGGCCTAAGCTCGACACCGACAGTACTATATTGAACCTACCTATAACCCGTCAAGAAGTTGAAGATTCTGTTTATCGCGCTAAGTTAAATAAAGCGGCCGGTATCGACAATATTCAGAGCAATGTCCTCAGAAACCCAGTTTGTATTGATCTTTTATATACAATTATTGTTCATTGTTTTAATAATGGCATAGTACCAGACAAATGGACACAGAGTATTATTAACCCCATTTTAAAAGCAGGAAAGGATCCATTGAATCCTCAAAGCTACAGAGGAATCGCACTTATATCTATCCCATGTAAAATTTACGCCAATGTTTTAAATAATCGGTTGTCAAAGTGGTTAGAAACGAATGAATTACTTGTAGATGAACAAAACGGTTTTAGAAAGAATAGAAGTTGTTTAGATCACCAGTATTTATTGTACTCTATCATAAATAACCGAAAAATCCAGAAAAAATCTACTTTTGTATGTTTTGTTGACATGAAGAAAGCATTTGATTGTGTAAACAGAGATCTTTTGTGGGCTAAGCTAGAACATTATGGTTTAAATGGATATTTCTTGGATGCTATTAAATCTTTATATTTTAATTATGAATGTAGAATTAGAATAAACCGTGTTCTTACTCAACCTGTAACTATGAAGCAAGGTTTAAAACAAGGCTGTAACGCATCACCGACACTTTTTTCCATGTACATAAATGACTTAGCTAAAGACATTAATGATTTAAAATGTGGAGTAGATATAGAATCATGTGTCATCTCCATTCTTCTCTATGCTGATGATATTGCTCTCATTGGACCCGACGAAAAATCAATGAAAAAGATGTTGAATGTATTAAATATGTGGTGTAAAAAGTGGAAAATCGAAATAAATCAAGATAAAACTAATGTAGTACACTTTAGAAATAATTCCATGCCTGTTACTGATCACACGTTTTCATGTGGTGATATAGTTATCGCCTTAAATACTAAGTACAAGTACTTGGGGCTATGGTTTGAGGAGCACATGGATTTGCATTTCACTGTAAAAGAACTCTGTAAATCTGCGAGCAGAGCACTAACATCGTTGTATGTAAAATATTCTCATGCCGGTGAAATGACATATGATGTGTTTAACAAGTTATATCAAACTTTAGTTCAACCGGTTCTTTTTATGGCTGTGGAATATGGGGTATAAATAAATACCGTGAGGTGTCCACTGTACTCCACAAAGCGTGTAGATACTTTTTAGGCGCCTCCCGTCGATCAAGTAACTTAGCCCTCCGAGGTGATATGGGATGGCATTCTTGTAATGTTAATCAGGTTTTAGAAACGGTACGCCTGTTTTTAAGAATAAAGTGTTGTAACGACAGCCGTCTTATGAAAAAAGTACACCTATGGTCTGTAAGGTTGAAAAAATCCTGGGATTCTAGAGTTATTACAGTCATAGAAGAGAAAAAATTAAGTGAAATTGTAAACTCGACATTTTCTATTAGAAACAAGATAAGAAATATTAAAGAAAAGTTAATGACTATAGATACAGAGGAATGGTACAACAGCTTGTGGAATGATAGTAATAGTGTAAACGGTAACAAGTTGAGAACATACAGAACCTTTAAATCTGAATTAGCGCCAGATTCTTATGTCAAACTCGTGACACAAAAAAGTAAACGGAGGGTAATTTTTAATTTAAGATGTGGTTCTCTACCTCTTGCAGTCGAAACCGGCAGATTTACCAAACCTGAGATTCCATTGGAGAACCGCGTTTGCAAAATATGTACAAATGTAAATAATTCGATAGAGGATGAGATACACTTTTTAATTGAATGTAATGTATATAATGATATTAGATCATCCTTATTTAGAGCAGGAATCGAAATAAGAAATGATTTTTTAAGCCTTAACGATTTAGAAAAAATTGATTTTATAATGTCTTGCAGGGAATTACAAATTCCACTTGCTAATAATTTATACAATATGTTCCGGAGACGTAGCACTTTAAGTGAGTAATCAATGTTTTAACAGTGTCTTGTAAGCCATTTCTGGCTGAATATCACGTATGATTACATTTTTAGAATATATGCTTTAATTGATTCCTTGGCTAAATCAGAAACTTTTTTATATCGATAGATTATCTATTATTAATAATAATTAATTATTGTAGGTAGCGTAAGTTTGGCAAACCTCGATGGTAGGGTTCTCCCCAACCCTTGGAATGCCAAATTTCACTACTGATGAATGTATCATAAATAATTTTTGCCATGTGTATTGTTTTATTATTTCATATATAACATGTAGCTACAGTATGGATGAAACCTATTTTAGTATTACAATATATATTATAATTTATATATTTCGTAT